>NC_037669.1:172988803-173029453 GCF_003255815.1 Theropithecus gelada
TCAAAAAAAAAAAAAAAAAAAAAAAAAAAATCCGGCAGGTTCTTTCTTTCTGCAAGAATTTTGATCAACATAATTATATTCATAAAATATATTAACGCCAACTGGGTGTATTGACTTAAATTATCTGGTAATTGAACTAGTTTGTGAAAATCACTCTGTTAATTGAAATAGAAGTCCTGATGAAAATTCCTCTAAATACCTTTCCTCAAAATAAAAATATATGTTTCAATATTTTGCAAACAGTCATGCACTCCGGCTGTTTTTAGCATCTGCTACCCTGAATTATGTGGTTCAAATATAGGTTTTCTTCTACCTGGGAATTTTGAGGGATTCTTTTGTATTCTTTCAGCTCAGTAATAAAACTTTGCAGAATGTTGGGTAGAATGTTACTCAGTGAGTGGTTGGAGTACAAGTAATATTCAGAACTACACAGACACTATCCCTGATGGTTTTTGTATTATTGAAAGTAAGCTACTATTACAAATGACAGAAAATGGGAAGACTTGAATCAGTTTGAAAATTAGCACTTTCACATTCACAGTCTACTTCTCCATTCATTTATTTGCTACCTTTGGCTGGGCTCATAGGACCCACTTCCCGGTAAGAATACTTCCCCTGGTGTTCTACAATTATGTGTAACTAAAGGACTTTTATCTCCCAAGTTTTGTTTCTGAACCTTGTACGAATAGAATCATAGAGCACATCCTCTTTTCTCTGGTTCATCTTGTTCAAAATTTCATTTGTGAAATTCATTTGTTACCTTTAACATTGTTTGATAGGTTCCCGTTGATGTATAGTATTACATGTTTGACAAAATACCATTTAATTATCTTTTCTATTCTTGATAGACATTTGAGTTGTTTCAGGGTTTTTAAAAAAATTCTTGTGGGTATTACCAATAGTTTCAATAGGAATATTTTGGTGCATGTTTTAAGTGAACACATGTGTGAATTTCTGTTGGCTATACATGTAGAAGTGTCAATGTTATGTCATAAGCTATAAATAGGTTCAACTTCAGTAAATAGTTGCTCTACACACTTTCCAACACTTGGTATTATCAATATTTTTATTTTAAGCACTCTGGTGTCTGTGTTTTCTGTATCGTCTGACATGTTCTTGTACGTTCTACATTACATATTTGCATCGTGGTTATTATTATTATTTTTTTGATGGAGTTTTGCTCTTATTGCCCAGGCTGGAGTGCAATGGTGCAGTCTCGGCTCACTGTAACCTCTGCCTCCCGGATTCAAGCAATTCTCCTGCTGCGGCCTCCTGAGTAGCTGGGATTACAGGCATGCGCCACCATGCTCAGCTAATTTTGTTTTCTTTTTTTGTATTTTCAGTAGAACAGGGCTTCCCCATATTGGGCAGGCTGGTCTTGAACTCCTGACCACCTACCTTGGCCTCCCAAAGTGCTGGGATTATAGACGTGAGCTGTTGCATCCGGCCAATATCTTTTTTTTTTTTTTTTGGCTCAGAGTTGTTTTTTCACTAATGTCTTTTAATGAAGATAAATTATTTGTTTTAATATTTTATTTGTAATTATTTCAGTTTGGTTATGGATTTTTGTATCAGTTTAAGAAATCATTGCTTCCCCCATCATCATAACATTAGCATCAAAATGTTTATTTTTTTCCCCATGGGAACTTTGTCTTTTGACTTTTAACATTTAGGTCTCCAATTTGTCTGGAATTGATTTTTGCATAGAGTATGAAGTATGATTCAAAGTTTACTTTTTTGGACTGAATTTCAGTTGACTCAACAACTGTCCCATTTTTCTACTTCTGATTCTTGTATCTTATATGACACTTTCTCAACTACTTTAAAATAAACCTTGATAACTAGTTGTATGGGCCCTCTAGCTTTCTAATTTGCCTTCTTTAAGATTGTCTTGGTTATTTTTTGTCATTTGTATTTTTGTATATAAATTGAGAAAACTAAACAAAAACAAAAACTAAAACAAAACAAAAACAAAGAGAAAAACAAATTCCTACCAAGATTTTCAATGGAATTGTCCCAAGTTTTATGAAATCAATCTGAAGAGACTTGATGTCTTTAAAATCCTAGTCTTTCAATCTATGTACCAGGTATATTTTTCTATTTATTTCAGATTTCTTATATTTTTCTCAATATTTTCTTGTAATTTTTGGTGTAGAGCTCTTCTTCCCCATCATTTGTTAGTTTATTCCTAGGTATTTAATGATTTGGGGTTATTTCAAATTAATATTTTTATTTCTACTTATTTTGCCAGAATATAAATAAAAATAATTTTGCATATAGATATTCTGTCTGGCCCCACTGCTAAATTCACTAGTTAATTCAAACAGTTGTAGACTCTTTTGGATTTTCTGTACAAATATTCACTTCAGTCTGTCCTTTCTGGTTCTTAGTTTCTTTTCCTCGGAAAAGAAATTATTATTATACCGGCTTGGACCTTCCTTTGAATAAAAGTAATAAGAACAGATATTTATCTGTTTTAATTTCAGGGCAAACAGTATTTTACTATTAAGCATAATATTCACTGTGGAATTTTTATAGATGCTCATTATAAGATTAAGTTCTTCTCTTATTGATAACTAATGATACATATATTTTAACCCACTGACCCATTTACCCCAACATTCTGCAAAGTTTTGTTACTGAGCTGAAGGAATACAAAAGCAACTATAATTGACTATTTTTTGCACAATCTTTTAATTTACTTACATTTCTTCTTTTATAATTGCTTTTTATTCTTTCTTGTATTATTATGTTTCTACCTTAGATCATTTTATTTAGATGTAGTGAATATCTTTAATAACACATTATCTTAGTTTTGCTTATCTGGACATTTATATATTTCTTTTTTAAAGGACAATTTCACTTCTTATAGAATTCAGGATGGCATTAATTTTCCACTAACATTTAAAAATGCTATTTCATTATCTTTTAGTTGCCATTATACCTGTTGAAAAGTCAGCTATAGTCTCCTTGCCCTGTTGAAGCTAATGTGTCTTTTATCTATGGCTGCTTTAAGATTGTTTTTCCTTTGTTTTTGGGTAGTGTTACTATGATCTTGTGAGGTATAGTCTTCTTTGTGCCTAACCTTGTTGGAGTTTGAAATGTTTTAAAAATGTGTAGCATAATGTCTTTCACCAGTATTAGAAAATATTTGGACATTGTCTCTACAAATTTGTACCTGTCCCATTATCTCTCTCCTCTTCCCACAGGTCTCCAGTTACATATATGCAGGATCTTCCCATTGTTTGCCATATAGCTCCTATTCTTCTTGCCAATTTCTCATCCATTTTTGCTCTCCATAATTCGGTCTTTGCCTAGAATTAGCAAATCCCTGAAGGAATAAAGCATCTCATAATATGGTGGTTCATCTCTCTGAAGTTTTCTTTCCTTTGGAATATTAACCCCTCAAGTTCTGATTGCATCACAACCTCTCTTAATGCCTTCAAACACGTTTTCTTCCCTGATTTTGAATTTTGTTTAACTTCTTTTATTGCTTTCAGTAAACTTTGGGCCGTTGCAGTCTACTTCACCATAGCCAGAAGCACAAGTTCCATGTTCTTTTTTTAACTAAAAAATTCAATTCCGCCCACATTTATTAAGCCATAAACTTCTACAATTCAGTTGTTCTAAGTACAAGACGTTTCTCTCACGGAGATTATGCTATTTCTTGTTACATAATATTATACCATTCTCTTAGAAACTTGAGAGAAGTAGTGAGAACTCTCTTCTTTGAACTAGGCTTTATTTTGATATTTTTTAAATGCAAAAAGATGGAAATATAAAGAAACTCAGAGACAGAGGCTAGTTAAATCATCTTTATTGTCACTTCGTTTTTCTACCCAAGACACAGTGTGTCACTAGGACTTGTGCACACATCACAGGCAAATTGGGAGTGGGGGAGAGAACAGTGACTGGTGCTGACTTAGAAGTGACGAGGACGTCCTAACATTTGTTACCTCTCTCGTGGCAGAAATGACAGGTGATGCTCACTTATGTGCTACTTAATTGGAAACGCCAAAGGCCAGTTCCCTTTAAACTATTTCTGAGAAACCTTTTACAACTAGTATGACACATGTCTGGTAAAGGCTTTATTTTATTAGCTAAACTTTAATAAAGACTACGTGTGCTCATGTACATCATGGAATACTATGCAGCCTTAAAAAAGGATGAGTTCATGTCCTTTGCAGGGGCATGAATGAAGCCGAAAGCCATCTTTCTCAGCAAACTAACACAGGAACAGAAAACCAAACACTGCGTGTTCTCAGTCATGAGTGGGAGCTGAACAATGAGAACCCATGGGCACAGGGAAAGGAACATCATACACCAGGGCCTGTTGGGGGGTGTGGGGCAAGGAGAGGGAGAGCATTAGGACAAATACCTAATGCATGTGGGACCTAAAACTTAGATAACAGGTTGGTAGGTGCAGCAAACGGCCATAGCACATGTATACTTATGTAACAAAGCTGCCCATTCTGCACATGTATCCCAGAACTTAAAGTAAAATAAAAAACAAAAGAAAACAAAACTGCTTGTGCTCTTGTCTTTTTGTATTATGTATAATTAATTTCTGGAAGGTGACACATAAAACGTGGTATAACTTGTTTAATGTTAAAGTTTATTAGTTTTGTCTTTTTCCCTAGAGAAATGGGAAAAATAAGTAATTAATTGTCAGGATCAAAGACTTTTACAGCTCATAAAGGAGGATTCTGATTGGTCTCTCACAGCAACCAATAACAAATCTCAAAGCCTGATGCAAATTTACAGAAAGGGGCTAATACAGTTGATTCTTGGTTTAAAGACTCTTCTTTTTAATTTTTTATTTCTTGACTTAGTGTAGCAGGTAAAATATGTTTTCCTACGTAAAAGAGGAACAACTTTCCTGTCTGGTCAAAAATGAAGAAAGTCATCCTTTCTCACAGTTCTTCACACTCGCTAATGGTGCATATATAAATTAGTGAATTGAAAATTTGATAAAAATTTCTAGGCAATTGTCATATGATTCATTTCAATGAAAATGGAGAAATGACTTCTGCCTAAGATGTGCTGTAGTAAGTCCAGCCATATAGCATGAAGCAGTAAAGACACTGGTTCACTAAGAGACAGTGTGATTTAATGTTTTGACTACCAGGATGGCACACAGCCTTTAAAACATGTACTTAACCAAATAATGGCAATTTAACAAATTTAAAAGAAAAATATGAAATACTATATTTCATACATCTGTTTTATTTTTCATGTATTTTTACTCATAAAATATTTCAAACATAAAAAGTAGAGAAAATAATGTGACAGGCATCTGTGAGCTCTCCCCAACCCCTGATTTTAAAATGTTAGCATTTTGCAATATTTCTTTAATCATATACCATGGAAAATATTACACAGTAAAAAAAGACAGAACTTTACAATCATATGTGTTGAAGCACTCTTGTGAAAAAGTGGGAGGAAGCCATTGTTCATCCACAGGAGAATTCATAAACAGTGAGAAGTAGATCAATTTTCCTAAGTGTAGAAGAGAAGGAAAAAGTAGTGCAATGGGATTTTACCTCTATCTATGGCATTTTCTATTTCTACCTGATGGCTTTTTAAAAAGCAAGTTATTAAAGCAATATATATTTATTGTAGAATTTTCAGAACTAGAAAAATGTAAAAAGAAGAATGTGCCATAAAAATGCTGCCACTCAGAATTATAACTATGTTGATGTAATTCTTTCTCCCTTTTCTAAAAATATACATATATATTTATGTATATATAATTACTCAGTAAATTGTATAGAAAGATGGATAGATACCATAAAGACACAACATTAGTTAGATTTTGCACATCATTTTTTCATGCTGCTTTTACCAATTAATATTATTCATGTATATTTTTCTTAATTGAGCTTGATTTTCTAATACAAAGTCTTAATTTTACTGGTCGCATACTTGTATCATTTGTTAAAACCATATTTTATTTAACTGTTCCCCTGTGATTAGATGTCTGTTTAAATTCTCCATGAATAATTTTGCACAAAAATCTTTGTGATAACTCTTGATCGTTTCTCAGTATAAATATCCAAATGTGTAATGAGTCAGTCAAAGGATGCAAATGTTTAAGGCTCTTGAGATATATTACAAAATTGCCCTCCAGAAAGGTTATAGTGATAAACAATCTTATTTTCACTTATGAGTACACCCTGTCACTCATTTTGGATAATAATGAACTTTTTTTTTACGTTAACTGTCTATTTGATAAATAAGAAATCATGGTTTTGTTCATTTGAGTGAAAAATTAGGCATGTGTTGCCATGTAATAAATTATGACTGACACATTATGAAGTTAAGCATATCTCCATTTTGTAAAGAAAAAACGTGCTATTGGTATATCTAGAGAAAAAAAAGTTTTCTTTTTCCGATAGGGAGATGACCAAATGCCTGCCACAGAAACTCATAGAATATCATCAGCTTGAATTGAGAGGCTCCTAGAGATAGATTATTCTCTCAAGTAAGTCTACTATTGAAGTTACTATTCCTGCAAATATTCATAAAGCATAATAAAAAATCACACTTGCACTGCCATAGGATGCCAGAGAATCTTGGGTGAGGATAAGAGATTGCTCATGGGGTGAGAGAGACAAGAAGAGGGAACAAATATTTGAATTGTCTCACAAGTTGAGGAAAGGTCATCTCCAAAGAAGAGAAGCAGGAAAGCCCATTATGTTTCAAGCAAGAAGAAACTCCTTAAGCACTTGTGGGCAAAGAAGGAAGGAGAGGCCCAAAGTCAGATAAATAAGAGAGAATTTGTAACAAAGGTGTAAATTGTGGACAATTAGAGATTGAGAACATGGAGAAAATCAGAACAAACAGATGAATAGACAAAAGTTGCCCTTACTAATATGTCACTTCCTAAATTTTTTATACGTGTCTGCTTAATGAGTGGATAAACTCATTTTATTATGTACAGTTTTTTAATTAAAAAAATTTATTTATAGTGGTATTGACATATTCATACACATACATCTATATGTGTGACTATATAGTTTTTAAGATAATTTTTTTTTGAGAGAGAGAGTGGGGACACTTTGTCTCCTCATCTCCATTAACCTCTCCTCTCCCTGATAACTCACATTAAAAGCATAATAATGTAATAATATGGACCCATTCATATTTTTCTCTTTACTCAAATAATTCTATGTGTGTTCATGAACACACACACATACATGAAAGCAAAGTAATTATGAATGTTCTTGTTAATTATGAATGTTCAAACAGTGGCATCACATGAGATTATATTATGCATACTTGCTTGCATCTTGCTTTTCTAATGAAACCATACATGATGAAAAGTCTTCAAGTCATCTGATGCAGCTCTATTTGATTTTATTAATGACAGCATAATAATGTAGAATATGGCATGGCTATGCTATGACTCTTCAGTTGTTCTCCTCTTGATGGCTGTTCACCTTGTTCTAGGTTTTGCCTGCTGTGTATGTTTTTACTTATCCATGCTTATATTCCCATGAGGTAGTTTCCCAGGTATGAAATGGCCTAATCAAAGGATCTGTATATTTTAAATTTTAGTATATATTGTTGAATTGCTTACAAATAGAGTAGAAGTTAATACTTCCCCCAACAGTGTTTCATTTCTACATGCAGTTGTCCCTGGGTATCCTTGGGGGTTGGTTCAAGAGCCCTGGGGATATTGAAATCTGTGGATACTCAAGTCCCTAATATAAAATGGCATAATATTCTATATCCTTCCACACATCCTCCTGTATACTTTAAATCATCTCTAGATTACTTTTAATACATAATTCAATGTAATGCTTTGTAAAAAGTTGTCATATTGTATTATTTAAGTAATAATGGCAAGGAAAAAGAGTCCAGACATGTTTTACTACAGACACTTTTACCCCCAAATATTTTCAATCCACAGACACAAACCCCATAGATACAGAACCCACAGATACGGAACCCTTAAATACTATATTTGGAGCCCTGTATGTGTTTACTTTTGTATATGCATATGAATATTTCATATGTAAATTATCTTTTTACTATGGTGTGGATTTTTAACATTTTTATTCCTTAAAACAAATCTGCTAATGGAAAGCTCTAGGCGTAACTGAGATACCCTTTTATCCCCATTGAAGAGGTGGATTTTTGATTCAGGTAAAATAGCCACAGTTGAACTCTGGTATTGGAGTTTGTGCTTTTTGGAAGAGGAATGAGGTAGTTTAATGTCTCTTTTTTCTGGTGTAAATGCCTCTTCTAGGCTATTTCTGTTGCTTAGGGAAGCCTGTCTTTGGGGTCAATCAGGTTTCCTGTTTGAAGAACGTAAAACTGACTGGAAAGCAATCCAAGAATCAGAATGGGGTTTTGGGGAAAAAATGACCATGACCAACAGTACATAATAATCAGATTTTGTTTTGTTTTCTTTTCTTAAGGATCAGAAACACTTGGCTGGAAGTGTTTTCCCTAAAGACAGAGGCTAATGTTTCAATGCTATTTACCATCACATGTAGACTGGTTTTTCTATGGTCAAGTCTTCCTTACCCATTTCCATTATCTGCTTTCTCTGTAGAGTCTTGAATTTATGATCTCTGCTTTAGGACTTAGTGCTGATTCTTAAAATTTAAAAAAAAAAAAAAAGATTTTGTGTCCACATGGATCACATAATAAGCAAAAAAAAAAAATTATTAACAAAGTTAAGAATAATCAGATTATTTAGGTGTGATGATATTAGAAACAGTTGAGATACAAACTGAGTAGAGAAATACAATTAGAAAGATTTTTCTTAAGCAGATCACCTGAAGTTCGGATAATTTTCTATTTTCCCTTCATCCTCTTACTGGTTCAGGTAGAGTTTATCTCTATGTATCACCCTATTATTTATGTTCTTTTGTATTATTTTCTTTCCTTCCTGGGCTCCTTGGTATTATTGGGGTGGAGGAAGTGAAGAGAAGAAGGAAGGAAGGAAGGAAGGAAGGAAGGAAGGAAGGAAGGAAGGAAGGAAGGAGAAACAGAAAGAGAGAAAGAAAGAAAGAAAGAAAGGAAGGAAGGAAGAAAGGAAGAAAGAAAAGAAAGAATGAAAGAAGAAAGAAAGAGAAAGAAAGAAAAGGAAAGAAGAAAGAATGAAAGAAGAAAGAAAGAAAGAAAAAGAAAGAGAAAGAAAGGAAAAAGGAAGGAAGGAAGGAAAGAAGGAAGGAAGGAAGGAAAGAAGGAAGGAAGGAAAATGAATGAGGTCCACAGTCATGGGAGTGAAGACTGCAGAGATCAAGACCACCTGAGTTATATTCTATCAGAACATCTTCAATGTTAAAAAGTATTACCAAAAAGAAAAGAAAATTACCCTGTTTCTGTGCTAGTGATGGTAAATTTCAGGTATTAACTACTTCCCAGCCTTCTGCTTTTCTAGTAATAAAAGGTTTACTTTATTTTTCTTCTGATCTTTTGTAATGATCTGTGTACAGACTCCAGACTTCGGCTTTGATACATTTGAACATTCGAGTGAGACAATATAATTATGATTAGGACACAACAAACCCCACACTGAATTTTGTCCATTGTAAAGCAAATAATCTCCTTCACTTCAGTTCTTGTCTTTGCATGTGTGTGTTTCCTGCTCTAAAATGCAAGCAAATCAAATTTTCAGTTAAAAAATGTCTCTAGAATTCCAAGGAATATAAATAAGAATTTCTGAAGAGAATTAGTTCATTGGATAAAGAAAGTAAAAATGGAAATTAAAACAGGGAGCCAAAACTCCAAACAAAACAAGTTAAACAGACTTGCTGGAATAATTGTCATATTGTAGTATAATTTGTAATAGTAATTTTACCTATTGTCTTCAAAATAACCCACCAAGAGCTCAAAGTAATGTTCCAAGATTATAAACTTATTAGTCATTTAGCTTTCAAAAGTGGTAACCATCTGCATAAAATCTTAAATCTGACCTCTTTCCAGGTTTCCTGAAGGATATGTTGAAGAAGCAATGTTTCATGCACTTGCACACAATTTCTCCTATGTCTGTGCAGTAGTAGGCAAGAGCAAATTGCATGGGTTTCTCCCTGGCTCTAAATTGTTTTTCAGCAACATACACTTGGACAATTAATCTCTCTGTGCCTCGTATTCCCCATCTTAAACACAGCTGTCTTTCCACCATCTCATTTCCTCTCCACAGTATTCCTGCTATATACTAACATATATCTGGCATGAAGGCAATAGTTATTATTTTATATTGTTGACTAGTATTGCTGAGTTGAGTAGTGTGCTATGATTTGATTTTTTTTTTGTACTTTGATTTTCCTTACAATTACAGATCAGCTAATATTCAAATTATTACATTTCTTATAAAATTACATTGTTTTGCTATTTTAAGATTATGAAGGAATTAAAGGCACAGGCTATTTTAAAAGTACTATATAGAGAAACAAAACAAACACATAGGTGCCCACCTCTTACAGTTAAAGAATATACAATATAAAATATTGGGAATATGGCAAGACAAAGGAGAGACAAGGTTGAAGGTCTATTCCTTGGGGTTTTGTATGAATCGTCACCCTATATTACCCAGGTTTTTGATGGTGGCAATAATCTCTGTCTTGGGTAGTGACTTTGTGGGGCTGGTGGCACAAGCTGTAAAGGAATTTACCAAGACAGTTGTAGATAAAGAAAGGCAGATTTACTAGAGAAAATATGAAAATACGTTGCAAGGTTGCAATGGGCAGCACTGCAGAGAAGCCTGTCTGCAAATAGGCAGGGGCTGGAGGAAAGCTTTACAGGCTCGTGCTGGGGGAGACTGAGTGCAGAACAAGGTTGTTGTGTCTGCCGGTTATTTCTCAGAACAGTTTGTTATTGTTCTTCCCCAGATGGGGCCCTCCCACACCTGGGGTCCCTTTCTTGTTGTTGCTTACTTATCTTTTCAGGACTCCACAATCTCTGTAAATCCCCAAAGAGTGGAGGATTCATTAGCTTACATCTGATCATTAGAAACATAAATAGCCGTTACTCCATGGGTCAAGGATCCAATGCGGATGCCCATTAAACTAAGTGTACTTCCTCTCCTGGGAGTAGGGACATAATACTATAATATATCTGTGCTAACTTTGGACCCACCATTAGATGGGCTTGGGCCAAGTTTCCATTTATCGCCCGATTTCTATAAGCTCTTTCTGACTGGCGGACCACATTGGCAGTTAGGGTCTCCAAAGATTAGCATAAATTCAGTGTCAATAACTGATAACCCCTAAGATGTCAGGCTATTTTCCTTTTTTTAGAGCACAATCTCGTAAATGGTGACATAGAAGTCCCTTATGGAAAAGCTTACGGAAAGAGTGACAATATACATGTTTGTCAGGCTGCAGGATTCTTTCTCAGTGAAGGGGCTAGGAATCTGTGAACTAGTTTAGTTCTGAAAATTGGTAAAAGGCCAAATCTCTGTCATGGTAACATGAGTTAGATTTCTTCCCAGGCAACCAACAGTATTTCTGTCTATATGTGTCAAGACTAGCAGTCTATTTCATCTTTATGAACTCTGTAATTGATTAGTCATATCTGCCCATTTACCAATAGAGATGAGAGACTCCTTCATAGCTACAAAAAATCCTTCACCACAGGTTCATAGCCTTTTTGCCTATGTTTGTTCTCTAGGACCATAATGAGCCAGATACTGGGCCACCTATTTTCTGTTTCCTGCAGAAAAAAAGGAATATGCATATCTTGAATACATGAATAACTAAATCCCAGAACCCCACTTTGAAGATTTGGTCATTGACCTACTCTTAGTGCTAATTATAATATCAGTCCACACAGATAGCATGATTAAATGGGATAATTTGAGGAGTTTAATAAACAGAAAATTTACAAAGATGTGGACAGTGTATATGTGTAGGGGATCAATAGTTCAGCTTGGTAGTATCAAGGTGATATCATTGGGGTTTAAAGATTTGGGGTACAGAATTTCAGCCAATCTCCATGTTATCAGAGGCTGCCTCACCTCTGCTTTCTACCTGTGCTTTCCATAGTTCCTGGAACCTTAAATATGGGTCCTCTTAGAGTTCCTGTAGGACAAACTTTCTGTCTTATCACCTGTATCTTTCAGGACAGGCAATTAAACCAGAGACGTGTACATGTTGTTACATTGGTTAGCACTTTTCCACTGTTGTTGATCCATGTCCAAATTCTTGAACCCTTTCAGCTACAATTGAGCAGAGGCTGAGAGTCTTCTCCCAACTGAGAGTCTTCTCCCAGCTTCTGTTTTGGTTGTATAGTAGCATCTTTTTAAATTCCGTGTGTGTGTGTATTTGGTCAACTAGCTATGCCAAGTATGGCTTAAAAAAGAAAATCATTTGTTTTGGAAAATGTGGTTTAATTATATAATTTTTATAAAACATATAATTGGCAATCAACATATATTTCTTATAATTCTTTAACTTAATTCTGTTTATATTTCAATTCTGTAAAATCTTGAGGCAGGGGCACTTTAAATGTTTAGTAATGTATCTGTAAAAAGTGAATCCTGTTCTTGAGCTCATGGTACATCCTTGTGAAGCATATTTTTATTCTTTGAACGACAGATCAAGCTTAGCATGATATTTTCTGTTTGACAAGAGACAGGGTGGTATTCTAACTTTTCTGTCTCCAGCAAGTAATTGGGAAATCGAAGTAAAACTCTGTGTGTGTGTGTGTGTGTGTGTGTGTGTGTGCGCGCGTGCACGTATGTGTGTGTGTGTATACATGGGTGATTGATTACATTATAATTACATTTCTATTATATTTAATACATTCAGAAGCATTCAACTTTTATAATAATATAAACTGGTAATGGAAAGATGATTATTTTATTTATGCCCTTACTCTCCAAATGGAGATTATCAAATATCAACAATATCCATTATAAGAAAAAAGTGGTTATATAACCTAGATTATAAATGTCAAACTGTCATACTATAGTAGATTATTTTAAAGAAAAGCTTAAATTTTTCTTTAGAATAAATTTTCAAAAAAACCCCAGTAAAAGTCACTAACTTATCAATCAGTGACAAAAACAAAAACCTAGCTGACAAAATAACGTAGACATTTGAGCTAGTGTTCCAGTCTTTTAATGTTTATTATAGCTCAAAGCATTCTGAAATAATTATTCCTTTAGTTTCAGCAGAAAAGCTGGGGAAAACGGAATGGAATTATGTATTCTCTTAGATAGTAATAAATAAACCATAAGATACTGGTAAATCCAGTGGAGAAGACACACTGGGCAATAAAATCAAAAGCATCATTACTTTCCAACTGTTGGAGCAGGCTTTAGCACTGAGATATTATAGCACTGTGAAATAAAAATAACCAAAATTATCTGTATGTGCAAATCTGTTGTACTTGGTCTGAAAGAAACAAGGTAAATTTCTCCTTGTTTGTTTTTTTTTTTTATTTTGATAAAGTAGTTTTGGTGATAAACTATCTTGCTCTGCAAGACTGTTTTTTTAAAAGTTTGCATTTGAAAAACAAGAGCATTTATGTAACCTGATTTCCTGGGTTTTCACCTGAAGAAAAGGAGACCTATTGATGTCTCATGATGTTATCCAAAACTTCAAGACTAATGTATAGTATAATTTATTTTATTTGCTTATTTATTTGCTTATATACATATTTGTATGTTTATTTACTTATTCATTACTTCGTTCAATACACAGAATTTGGGGCTTAGCTTATGAAAGCAATTAAACCACTCTGGGGTATGGTACACAGTCCTTGTTCCCAAGAAGTTAGTTGCTTAGTGTGTGAGATAGACATAAAAACATGATTTCACCCAATGGATAGATTTGATGATTATTGGTTAGGCTGTATACATCACAAGGAAAATAATAATATTATCTTGTTTATCATTATTGTCCTAGTGCTTAGCATGAAAAATATTGAATATTTACTAAATACTTAGTATTAGATAACTTAAGGTAATTGATAAATATTAAATGCTAAAGACAATACATAGTATTAATGGAAGTATAATGGTGGAGCATTTCAACCTGCTTATGAGGAGTCGGTGGACACTTCCTATGGAGGTATGAACTAAGAGTTATTCAGATGACTATATGTATGGGCAATGTTACAGACTAGGAAGGCATCAGAAGCAAAGAAACAGACAGGTCAGGCAACACATACATCTCAGAAATGGTGGCCATGGAGAGTAAAGCAGAGTGATGGGAGCTAGAGAAAAAGAGATCTGATAATGAGGGGACTGATTGGATTGTTGAGAAACTTATGAGCAATGGGAAGTCATTGAAAGTATGTTAATCAACTTTTACTATGTGATGCTGCATAACAACCTCAAAATCTCAATGGCTTACAACAACACATATTTTTTTCTTGCTACTTTACATGTTGGTGGCTTTGGGTTACGTGCAGCGCTTCTTCTCATGGCTGTGAGTTTAGACCTGCTCCACATTCCAGGATGCAAGCTCCAGGACCAGTCTCTAGCATATGTCCTTCTCATGACAGAAGGCAGAGAAGCATAAACACACAATAAAGTTTACAGCTTCTTCTTGGCACATCTGCCAAAACAAGCTACAGTGTTGGCCTGGTGGCGTGGCTCATGACTCTTAATACCAGCACTTTGGAAGACAGAGGCAGGAGGATCTTTTGAGCCCAGGAGTTCG
Organism: Theropithecus gelada; assembly: GCF_003255815.1. Lineage (NCBI taxonomy): Eukaryota > Metazoa > Chordata > Mammalia > Primates > Cercopithecidae > Theropithecus > Theropithecus gelada. The sequence goes on from NC_037669.1 coordinate 173,003,431, forward strand.
AGACCAGCCTGGCAACATATTGAGACCCATCTGTCTCTGTAAGAAAGAAAATAAATAAATAAAGCTGGACGTGGTAGTGCATGCCTGTAGTTCCAGCTATCTGGGAGGCTGAGAGAGAAAGATAACTTGAGCCCAGGAGTTCAAGGCTGCAGTGAACTATGATGATGCCACTGCACGCCAGCCTGAATGAAAGAGTGATATCCTGTCTCCATAGGAAAAAAAAAAAAAAAAGAAAAGAAAGAAAATACAAACCAACAAAAAACAAGCTACAGGTTAAGTTCAACATCAAGGGGGCAGAATCTGCAGTGTAATACTTTTATAGGAGAGAGATAAAGAAGTGTGAGTGGATTCTGAAATCTATGGATTTGTGATTTGTAGCTGACATAATTTGAAAGTAAAACATGGAAATCCCTGAGTCATTACTGACTTTCAATATCTCATCAGGGAAAATGAAGGTCTGAGGTAATGTACATTTTACATTGCAGACTATCTGTGCTCCTCATTCTCAAGGCAAATTTGAGAGCAAAACATTACATTTCCTTGCACTCTGTACTCTGTAAAATACTTTCACATACTGTTATTGCATATTCAGTTACCCTCAGAAAGAGGTAAAGCTCACAAAAAGGCAATGCTTTTGTGAGGACTTCTCAGTCATTGGTGTTCATCTGGTCACTGAGTGATCAGCTGCCACGATGAATCCCCAGGTAGGAAAGAAAATAAAAAGGAGCTGTGGTGTGACTGTTCTCAGTAGGACATAGAAGATGTTGTGACCCTAGGCTAATATTATGAAGAAACGCATTAGAATCAACACTGTGTCTCACTAAATCTTTTTCTAAAATGTGTATCTGTTTGTTTCTCTTCCATTTTGTGTAATTTCTATTTACATTTCTAAATAGTGTTTGATTATTTAAACATGTTTATTGTTAAGAGTCATTTATATTCTATCTTATAAAGCAGCACTGTAGTATGGAGAGAAGTGAATTAATTCATGAGAGTTTATGGGCTTTAGAATTTAATGAGCCTGGTATATGTTCTTGCTCTTTCACTAGCTTTCAACACATTCTAAGTCTTTTTCTTGAGCTCTCAGTTTCATCATCTGTAAATGGGTAATTTATTTTTGGAACCTCACACAAACTTATACAGGCACACTTTACCCATGAGAAACAGTATCGCATAAGAGCCTACAGACAGGTTCTGGAGCCAGATTGACAGGAGCTGAAACCCACTTCTGCCATTTACTAGCTGTGTGCTCTAGGAAAATTTACTCCATCTGTGTCTCAGTTTGTTCATCTGTAAAGTGGGTTTTTCATAGGGCTTTGTGAAAGAGTGAGTGATTCAACACATGTAAAGTATTCTTCCTTTTTTTTTTCTAGGCTGCTTTCAGGATTTGTTTCCCTGTTAGGCCCATTGTAAAAAAAAAAAAGTTGATTTTTTAAAAATTTCAACTTTTATTTTAGATAAAGGAGGTACATGTTTAGATTTGGTACATGGAAATACTGCATGATCGTGAGGCTTGGAGTATTGATCACATTATCCAAGTGGTAAGCATAGTACCCGATAGGTAGTTTATTTTTTTAACCCCCGCTCCACCTTGTAGTAGTCCACAGTGTCTATTGTTCCCATATTTATGTCCATGTATGCTCAATATTTAGCTTCCACTTACAGGTAGGAACGTGAGGTATTTGATTGTCTGTTCCTGTGTTAATTGTCTTAGGATTATAGCCTCAAGTTCCATCCATATTGCTGCAAAAGACATGATTTTATCCTTTTCTTATGACTGCATAGTATTCTATAGTGTATATTTTCCATTTTTCTCAAGTCACTGCAGTCTTGAACTCCTGGACTCAAGCAATCCTCCCGCCTCAGCCTCCTGAGTAGCTGGGACCGCAGGTCTGCACCAACATGCCCAGGCAATTTTTGCATTTTTGGTAGAGATAGAGTTTTGCTATGTTGCTCAGGCTGCTCTCCAACTCCTGGGCTCAAGCAATCCTCTCGCCTCAGCCTCCCAAAGTACTGGAATTACAGGTGCGAGCCACCACACCCAGCCCAATGTTCTATATTTTCTTTATCCAATCTACCACTGATGGACACCTGGATCGATTCCATGCCTGGCATAAAGGAAGCGTTCAGTATATCTTAGCAATTATTATGAGCAGTTAAGTATCTTGACTCCAGATTTTTCAGTTTAGATATACTTACCTGAGCCCAGGGAAATATCTTAAGTCTAAGGCCTTAAAACATAGACATAACTGGTTTGCTAGCCTATGGAAACCTATTTCAGGTAAAAGTTGAATTAACCATACACAGGCATTACAAATAACATCCACGTTTCTAACCCCATGACATAACTTATTACTCACCCTGCATAAGTGTCTATTTGTGAGGGCCAATACATTACTGTGAGGATCTTAAGTAATCAAAACCATACAGGCTTGAGAGCTGTGTTCGGCAGTAAAGACCTCTTCACTTGAAAGGATAATTATTTTAATTGTTGAAGAGACTCTGCCTTTTTAGGACCTTCTTAAAGGAGGGATTTCTTTTTTTCTCTTTTTTCTTTCCTTTTTAAATTTTAATTTTATTATATTCAGTACACCCTCATTGGTGAATAGCCATGCTGGGCAGGCAATGTGAAAGCAGTGAGCACCTCTGTTTGAAATGGGCCTTGGGAAGTAAGAAGTGAGAGAGGCAATTAAATATAAATTCTGCCATCCAGCTTCTTTTGACACTCTTCGTATTTTGTATAGAATCTGCCACATGCTGGGAGTTTATTAACTGCATTAAAAGGCCACAAACTCTTCCATGTAGAACATTTCTATACCTGAGGTATTTGTTACCATCTGACTATTCCATCTGGCAAAAACAATCCTCTTAAACTCTGTCGCCTTGACTAAGCCATTCATGACTACATGAAAGAGAGGCCTGGTCATCCATACCATCCCATTATGTTAAAAAACTGTTTTTCTTTTTTTTTTCTAGGCTGCTTTCAGGATTTGTTTCCCTGTTAGGCCCATTGTAAAAAACAATGCTGATTTTTTTAAAATTTCAACTTTTGTTTTAGATAAAGGAGGTACATGTCCAGATTTGGTATAAGGAAATATTGCATGATCGTGAGGTTTGGAGTATTGATCACATTGTCCAAGTGGTAAGCATAGTACCCAATAGGTAGTTTATTTTTTAACCCCTGCTCCACAGTGTCTATTGTTCCCATATTTATGTCCATGTGTGCTCAATATTTAGCTTCCACTTACAGGTAGGAATGTGAGGTATTTGGTTTTCTGTTCCTGTGTTAATTGTCTTAGGATTATAGCCTCAAGCTCCATCTATATTGCTGCAAAAGACATGATTTCATCCTTTTTTTATGGCTGCATAATATTCTATAGTATATATTTTTCCATATTTTCTCAGGTCACTGCAGCCTTGAACTCCTGGGCTCAAGCAATCCTCCCGCCTCAGCCTCCTGAGTAGCTGGGACCACAGGTGTGCACCAACATGCCCAGGTAATTTTTGCATTTTTGGTAGAGATAGAGTTTTGCTATGTTGCTCAGGCTGCTCTCCAACTCCTGGGCTCAAGCAATCCTCCTGTCTTAGCCTCCCAAAGTACTGGAATTACGGGTGTGAGCCACCACACCCAACCCAATGTTCTATATTTTCTTTATCCAATCTACCATTGATGGGCACCTGGATCAATTCCATGTTTTTGCTACTGTGAATAGTGCAGTAATGAACATATGAATGTTGTTTGGCAAAATTATTTATTTTTTGGCAGAATTATTTATTTTTCCCCTTAAAATCATTTGCCCTGTTTATTTCCAAATCACACATTTCCAAATAAATGAGCATGTAAAAATACATACTTTTTAGTAAGACTCCAAGCACCTGGTTTCAGTCTTTCTTATGATCTCTCAATCTATGGCTCAGTATATGCCATCCTGAAAATTGGAAGATTAAAGAACATGAAGCAGTTTTTAGCCTTAATTTGAGAAATTTTTCATGTTGATTTTATTTATTTCCTTGAAAATAGAGCAAAAGACCCGAGTTTAGAGAGTGAATCTGTTTTTGGTTCAAAATACATGTTGAGTGAAATGATAATTTTGTATCTTTCAGGAGAACCCAACCAGAAAGCTCTTCTGATTGATTAAGTTTCTTTCTCTAAATAAGTTAAAGTGATTGAGTCAGTGGTGGTAGGTTAAAGCCGCTGTGTAAGTCAGGATAGGTTAGGCAATGCTGCAGTAACAAGCAACATCAAAATCTCTGTAGTTTAATGGAACAAATGTTTATTTCTTGCTCTTCAGAAAAACCTTCTGAAGGGTTTGGTGAATCCCAGTTTAGCTACCTTCTATGCAATGACTCAGTGTTTCAGGATACTTTCATTTGGTGGCAGCTTTATTTCAACACATGCCTACACGTTCACTGTAACAGGGGAAGAATATGTGAAGAACTGGATTATAATCAAATCTGTTGGTTAGAGCTGGTTACATGGCCCTATTTACTGCACAGAGGAGTGGGGAAGTATAATGCATTAAGAGAGGGGAGGAGAACTAGACATATCAAGAAGGTAATATCTTCTACCCATCCCCACTTATACCAAGGACTTAGGTAGAAGTAATCTAATAAGAGATTATTTACCTTTTGCTTTTGCTATTTCCATCTTGGGCAAATACACCCAGAGAAAGCTTGCTCTGCTCTGATGGACAAGAGTGGAACAAGAGTACTAGTAGGTCTGAGCTGTGCTACAGACTAAAGCTATTTCAATATTATAGCCATTGCATTTAGGGGGTCACTCAGAGACCCACCCCTACTTGTCCAACACCATTGACATGAGAGAGAAGGAGCCATTACCATCAAGTCTGCCTTAAGCCATGTCCAGCCTACCAGACCCTTGCATCTCCAAGTGGGACTGGGGCTTGAGCATGTTATTGGAAGGAGGGTTGGCTGGCCCTATTTCTCTCTTCTCTCCTTTCACCATAAACCTACTGAGTATTGTCTTTTTGATTGTATGTGTTGTATTACAGAAAGCTGAATTCAGTTGAACCTCACAGACTGGCTGGGAAACACTAAAGTATGTTGTAAATTATTAGAATTAACTCCCCAACAGTCAGTCTTGGCCTCAATCCTATCTCTATTAGAAAGAAGTACTAAAAGGTACAAATCTTTTACCTGTCAATTATAGCTATAAAGCATCAAGACATGTTTTCACTAGTTTCATTATTGATGGGAATACAAAGATGAACTTGGCAGAGTCTGTTCCCTTAATATGACCACAGTGAAGGGCAGAAGCAGGTACTCTTAGTACACATAATTAGTATAAAAAGAGGAAAAGTTCAAAATCCTGAGCTGGTGAGAAAGGCTGAATTATTAACTGGAGGAAGGAGGTGGGAATAGAATCAGGGAGGCTCCACAGTAAGGAATGATTGGACCTGAGTGTTGAAGGGCAACTAGAATTTTAAGCATAGAGGCCTGAGAATCAGGCTGGTCTTCGATGAAAGACACTTATCTCAGGTGTCAGAACCAGCAACTAATTTGTTTTTGTCTTGTAGAAATAATGAAGTTCATACCTTATTAGGTTTTCTTCTTTATCTTTGCTTAGAGGAATTGCAGATGCAAATGTGGGTCTGCACATGTACAAACAACTGTAAATGTTTTAGTGGCATGAATCTTTACCTCTGGTTTAATCTTTTTTTCTTACCATCTCTCTTTCCACCTGTTTTTTTTTAGATCCTCTTGTATATTTCTCTACAAGTTAGTTACCTCCAAACCATTTTTAAACAAACATCAAAAGAAAGAATAACATGATAGTTTGCAGAATTATGCATGGTTTGCTCTTTTCGAAAGAGAAGGTGAAAAAGGAAGAGGTATCATATTTCATTCATCAGCATAACGTAGGGGATGGAATGGAGAACATGAGCCTGGGAAGAGAGTTAGGAATCTTTGTCATTTGTGGAGATAATAAATCCCTGTATCAAGACTGCGGCTCTGGCAGTGTAAAGAGAGAATTAGATTCAAGAGATAGTTTGAAGACATACTGTGCAAGACACGAGAATGACTTAAATATCAAGAATAACTTCCAGATGTATGGCTTGAGTTACTGGGTAGGTGGTAGGGCCATTTACTAAAACAGAGGAACAGAATAAGGGGGAAAAATACAGGTCTGAAAGAAATTCATTTGGAAATATTCAGCTTGAAATTTCCACGGGAAACCAAATGGTGAGTTTGTAGCACAGCTGAAGAATAGACCAGAAGCCAAAGGAGTTGAGGATGCTGTTCAGATCAGAGTTGAGGTGAAGATAGATCATCAAGTTCAGGTTCAGAAAGGAAGGATGCAAAGTGAAAAGGGACTGAGAGCAGAGAGACCAAGATAAAATTGTGGAATTCAAGAGATAAAATTGTATCTGGTGTAAACGGAGAAATAGTTGAGAAAGAAGGATGGAACGTTGTGGCCAGACTATGCAATTGAAGAACATTGCAGCTAGTCCAGGATGTGGCCCTAGAAAAGGGTTGCTCGTGGAGATTGCAGGTGATGATTATTGTGGTAAAAGAGGTTAAAGGTAAAAATGGGGGTGGGTGACTTGATATGAAGAAAAGATTCCTATGAATGTATTGAGGGTGTGAGAATGATCTATAGGGTATTGGTAGGTGGAGGTATGCACAGCTAAAGTGCATTATATCCAGGTGTTAAGAGATGCAAGTGAGAAGATTTCACAGGTGTATAACGGCAAAGGATTTAATGCCAGAAGTGGGGTTAGAAGTTTGCAAAGCCCCTTTTCAATTAAAGCTGCAGAAAATAAGTGGAACTTCACCATTTTAGATAGTGAAGAATGATGGGAATAATTCTTCTTGCCTGGATGCTTCACAAAACTGGTATGTAGATAAATGTGATAAGATATATGAAAATGTGAGGCTAGAGCACAAATGTGGAAGGTATTGATGACATTGAACCAAAATTAAATCCCCCACATTGATTACCCTTCTCACTCATAGTTGGTTGATTGGGCCTTGAGATTGTTTTCACAACTCCAATCATGACCAGAATGAACACTCGTTGCCAGGTAACCCCAGGAATCGTAGCAGTGTGCCAGGCTGTTCATGATGCATCAGTGTAAACATAGACCATTAACTGAATACGTGGTTATTGAGTAAAAATAATAATAAAATTTACATGGATATATAAGAGAAAATAATTTAAAATTTCATTTCTGTGTTTAAAGTAAAGCAAGACTTTATAGATATTTCAAGATTGATGTGGATACTTTGGACTACCCCACCATATTTTCGGGGATTATACTTTCTCTTCTCCCTGACTGCCAGCATACCAACTAGTGGAAAGGCGTGAACATTCATATTCACATACTGCAGATACTGGAGGCAATGCCAAAAGACAATGCCAAAAGTTGTTCAATGAAAGAACTGATGATATAAATGAACTTCTTGAAGTGCTGATATTGAAATGTCCAGTAATAATTTGGAAGTGTGTCTGGGAAGTTTGTGGAAGACATCAGTAACATTTCTGCACATACCCACTAGAAACAGCTGAAAGGTCTAATAATAGCAGGGTAATTAAACAAAATTATAACTCATCTTTATAATGGAACCTTATTAAAATGACTATTAAAATGATGTAGACACATTCAATTATATGGAAACAAAATACATTAATTTTTAAAAGGTTGCTACAAAAGAGTATTTCATATTAATCTAGTTATTTACATATTATATGTCATATTCGTGACAACAAATCAGGAAGTATACATCTCTAAAGATATATTTGGTTGTTTGTGACTAGCACAATGTTTGTGGGTGTATAATTTAATTATATTTCCTTTTGTTCATCAGTGTTTTCTAATTTATCTACAATAAGCACATATCACTTGTATGCTTAGAATAATAATAAAGAGAAAATAAATAGAATATTTATGATGAACTCACCATAGCACTGAGTTCCTGAAAGTCATTTCAGGAAAAATGGAAGTTTACTTACAGTAGGTGAGTTAAATCAGCCATTTTTCTGTTCCCACTGTCTCATAATCCTATCTGCGAAACTGCCCAGCCAGCTTCGGGGTGTTTATTGGCCCTATAGATATGTTATTCCCTACTGACCACATTCTTACCATGCACTGCAGAATACACTAGGCTGTAATACCCACTAACCTTTGAAGGTCATGGATAGCTTCCTGTTATCTAATGCAAACTTGGCTTTATGTTCATATGCTGTTATTATTATTATTATTTTGCTCTGCTTCTGCTTTGAGTCTTGAGGGGAAGTTTCCAACCCAGCTTTGGAAGGAGAAGCTGCTGTCATTTGTGAATGCAGTTAATTAGAATAACATTTGCTTTTAAGTATTCAATATTTGGCACGGTTATCAGATCTAAAGGTTATGTTGTTCTATCAGATAAGCTGGGCTCCAAGGGATGTCTGTTGTCTCCCCAGACTGGTGCTGACTAAATATAGGAATCCAAGGTGGAAGAGAATAATTGCCTTAGATATTAAATCTCCACATTATAATAATGAAGCTTATTTAAGTCTTTCATGGCATTATTGACAGATGGATTTCCTTTGTGTGGACAATTCATTGCTCAAAAAATTTCTTGGAAAGTGCAGGAAGTAGAGGTCGATTCCTTTGAGCACACTGGGAGCTGCCATAAGTCAAGGTAGCTGCTTTAGAGGGGAAGTTAGCCCAGTTGGTTGGGCAAAGGCTGTTTGATTTCTGTCAGGGACTGGCATGCAGTCCAAAGTGGCTGGCAAGTTAAACTCTCCAATTAAAGGAAGCATCCTCCATAGTGAGCACAAACCCCACCCTGACTCCCCATGTTAACAATCAACTGAATCTGTCAAACTGAATTCCTCGAAACTTATTTGTCTGTTATGAGAAATAACTTCTCTCCTCTTTTTAAGGACTTGCAGATGTACGGTGGCCAAGGTTATGTCTTACTTTGTGCCCTGCATCAGGTGAAAATAGGGTGAGAAGCTATTGTTTTACTCTTTAATATAATCATCCGGTTTAGACAGGGAGATGGGGTGGGTTGGGAAGAATGTGCGTATTTGATGGGGGCTTGGGAGAGAGGCATGAGGACACCAGTGTGAGAAAAGTGCCGTCTGCCTCAGGCTGAATTTCTAAGTCATTTTCTCCCCCTGAGAAACTAACATGTATTGATAGTTTCACTCTGAAACTGTAGTTCATTGTAAGAGATGAAAGACGCATGAATAATAACAGCGATAATGCTCAATGGAGCTCAGGCTCATGAATAGTTTTGAAAGAAAACCCTGGTTGCTTTGATGGCTTCATTCATCATCTTCTGGAGGAGGAATTGTGTTCTAGGTGACTTCTGCTTCAGATCTGTGGCTTAAGGAAACTGTTTCTCCCTTTCTTATGAATTGTTTTTCCTCGGTTCCTATCCTGGTTAGGGGTTGAGAGAAAGCTTAAAAGCAAACTACTTGTTGCTTGAGAATTGGTTTTTAGTCCCTTCAATTATGTCAGAATTTCTGAGGCCAAAGGTGCCAAATTTGAATGGTTTTGAACTTGGCCAGTCCCACATTTGTTAAATTGAGCTTCTACTCTTCACTGAAGGCCTTTCCCTGCAGGCTGGAGGTTTGAAAGTTTGATATCTATGTTTATTCAGTAAAACATTTATTGAGGCTGATATGTCCTGAAGATGGTAGAAAATTATTCAAATCTTAGTCTCTGCCAACCCCAAAGATGGTACAGGCTGATTAGCCCTGCATCCCACATTCCAGAGAGTCCCTTCTGCTGCATTCTATTGATTAAAGCAAGTCAACAGGCTCAGCCTAAATTCAAATGAAAGGGATTGCACAAGACTGTGAATACTAAGAAGCATGTTTTATTGGGGACCATCACTGTGACTGAAACCACAGTTACTGGTGTCACTATGGAGCATGTGCCATTCTTATTAGGCAGAATATTCATGCTAGGCCACCAGGCAGCTTATAGGCAATCTCCTATCTCTTAGGCAGCAATCTGACTCTGGATTCATCCACTGTGGCAAAGGTGGTTGGGGTCACCACCATGAAATCTACATTAAGCATGAAAACTGGCACAGAAGGCATTCCTCTTGGCAGCTTTTTTTTTTCTTTCCAGATAGGTATTGTTGGCATAGCAGATATTCAGCATTTTGTGAAATTTCTTAATAATGACAATAAGTCTGACCTAAGAGAATATTTGGGTTCTGTTTTCCCAGGATTCAGAGGTAATTAACTGCTGCAGATTTTTTTCCATGTGGCCAGAATTTTTATTGTAGTTGTAGTTATTGCTGCTGGTTTTCACTGCTTCAGGGCACCAGCAGGAAGGAAATATTGGCAGGACCTCAGAATCCTCCTCCTATGACTTTTTCTAATTCCGATCAGTTTATTGACACATATAGCAGAAGTGATTCATATTAACAAGCCAACTGGTATCAATGTAACTTCATTTTGGGGTACTTGAGGTCAGGCGTACATATACTCTAGGGCAGTATTCTCAGTATTTTTTCCCATGATTGTTTACATTAAGGATTGCCTATATTCCTGCTGCAGAATTCCCAGTACGCTGATTGTGGCTCCACCTCTTTCTCCCAGAAGAAGCCATATTAGAATGAAAATATGAGCGAGTAAGATTAGAAAAGGAATAACCCCTCTTTGATTTATAGGTTATATTTTTTCAAACAGATCATTGTTAACCTCTGCACTACAACTATTGCTACAGGCAAAACAGTGTACCAGTTGAGAGGATGGACTTGAGTCAATTCTCCCGCATTTGATTCTGTTTCAATCATTTAAAACGGTGCCTTTTCAAGCTTCAGTGTGCATAGAAGTCACCAGGGAATGTTGTTAAGCTGCAGAGACATACCTAGCAGTTCTAGGGCAAAGCCTGAAAATCTGCACAGAGGATGCTGATGATGCTGGTCTAAGAATCAGACTGAGATTAACTAAATTTATTTAACAAACTGTGTTGAACTCTAAATATGATTGTTTGGAGAACTTGGGAAATATAAGTGGAAAAATAAGGAGGAAAGAACAAGGAGAAAAACCAATTACTGCTTTTAGAGTGCTGATATTTCAGCAGGAGAAACAATCAATAAAGTGTAAGCATAATAAATAAATACACTATGCTAGGAGGTGTGAAATGCCATGGGGAAAAAAGAAAGCAAAAGTAGGTTGTCAGGGCTAGTTTTTCTTTCATACTAGCCTGTCCCCACACAATATTTTGTTCTTTATTCATTTGAGAAATAAATACTGAGGACCTCCCATGTGCTAGGGACTATCTTAGTTACTGGAAATAAAAGAGGTCACTGAAGGAAAGTGGTCCCCACCCTCACAGAGCTCAAACGTCTCCCATCCATCATCAGTCTGACACTACACTGATCATAAATAAGTCCTTCTGTACATAATGTCCTTGCATGCAGTGGTAGGCAGCGTCTCAGATGGCCCCTAATCATCCCTGCCTCCTGCTATGTTATTCCCTCCTCTTGAGTGTGGGCTGGATCTAGTGTCTTACTCCTGAAGAATGGAGTACGGCAAAACCAATGGGATGTCATTTTGAGATTAGGTTATAAAAGACTGTAACCTCTGTCTTGCTCAGTCTCTGGCTCTCATTTCCTATGAAAGCCACATAGCCAATAGCCTATAAGGACCGGAATCCTGCCAACAGCCACATGAATGAGATTAGAAGTGAGTCTTCCCCTAGTGGAACCTTGAGATGACTATGGCTTCTGCCAATATGTTGATTACCAACTTGTAGGAGACCCTGAGTCACAGAACCTAGTTCTGCCTGGAGTCTTGACCCACGGCAACTGTGAGGTCATATGTGTTTGTTGTTTTAAGCCATGACATTTTAGAGTAATTTGTTACACAAAAATAGACAATGAATACACATGTTATCATATACATGTTACCTCCTTCTTTTACTCATTCAACAAATATTTATTGATGATCTACTAAAAAGTAGATTCTTTGCTAGGCACTGGGAAACAATGGAGACAAAACACATGTAGTTCTAGCCTGATATCCTCGTGGGGGAGGTCAACTTAAGCATGTTAACTTATAATTTAAAAATTAATATAAATATAATTTATAATCTTACAAACTATTAGGTGCTTGGGAAGAAACTGAAGGTGGGGCTGAGGTTTGAAAATTACAGTAATAACAGTGGAGGTAAAATGGAAAGTCTGCTGTTGAGATGGAGCTGGAAGTGACCTCTTGAGGAAGAGACTTAAGCAAAGTCTGGATGGATGGAAACCAGACAACCATGTAGAGAATGACAGCGCAAGCTACTTATGCTAAAGTTCTCAAACAGGAATGAGCAAGAGGTTCCAGACCCTGGGGTATGGGCTATGTGAGAAAAGTAGTACTAGAGTACCAGAAAGACAGGCAAGGGCTAGATTGTGCAAGGTTTTATAATCCATGGAAGAGAGTTATGAGGTTGTCCTGACTGCACTGGAAATGCCTTTGAAGAGTTTTCAAGCAGGACAACCGCATAGTAAAATGTATGCTTTGAAGAGTTATTCATGCAGCCATGTAAAGAATGGATTAAATGGGACAAATGTGGATATAGGGAGATCATTAGGGGCTGTTTTGACAGTCTAAACTAAAGGTGATGGTGAAATGTGCTAGGCTACTGAAAGTAGAAGTGAAATGCAGTGGATGTGTCTAACATAAACCCTTTCCAACTTGTGCTCAAACCCACCAGGCTTGACTAATAGTTACGTACGAATCATTTTAGACATTATCTCCTCCAGTAACCTGTTTCAGATATACCAGATTGGACTAAACCACTGTCCTGTAGGTAACTCAACCTTGGAACTTAGTAACATTCTAATAATAATTGAATATATATTTATTCCCATAATAGGTCTTTCTTTATTAGATTGCCAGGTCTTCAGAGAGAGAAATACAGTTCTACCTTCCTCTTCAGCACTACGGCCCTGTGCTGGGCACAGAGTAGATATTCAAAAAAATGTTTTCTGAACTGATTTGAGATATTCTATGTCCCTCATTGTTTGAGACCATATACGGCTTCCACCCTTCAGATGAAAACCTGCTTCTCTTTATCAGATTGTTTAAATAGCTGTACACTGCTGAATCTTGGAGATTCTACATTGAGGTTTTCTTTTGTTATATTTTCAGTTCCTCTTTCATGACAAATATATAAAATCACATCTATATTGAACATTTTGACCATATTCTCTATAAACATTTATAAAAAGGGCAGAATTAAACACCTTGAGGGCAAACTGTGATTTTGATCTAGAACATGTATGTATTTGTTTATGGAATCCCATGCAGGAAGGTGTGATACAAGAGACACATAAGACACATAAGAAGAAAATGTCCGCCACTTTCTCAAAAGGCTTTAGCTTTTGCTAGAAGTTTCTCTTCTTTCTTTATAGACTTCTCAATCTATATCCCTAAGGTAGCTCCTGTGTCATTTTTTTGTCCCTGATAAAACAAAGTCCCTCAAAGTAGTGTTATTAATGCATCAAACTTATATGCAAAAATCAACAGAAACCTGGCATGACATGTCTGAGTGTTTGTTGACCATTCATTTAAATTCTAGAAGATACCTCCCAGGACTGGTTATACCTATGAATTTATCATTTTCCCCATGTCAACTAGTGTTGATTATTCTTACCATTAAACAGGAAAATGTGAAACATAATTGATAATATATCACATTAAATGTTGCTATTATCAATTATTAACAAGAATACATAGTGATGGTGAAAGAAACCAGGCACATTCCTCCATATATCTCCCAACTTCCTGAGCCCAGCACAAACACAACCCACCATATATCACTCTCAACTTCCTGAGCCCAGCACAAACACATTCTCAACTTTAGAAAAACACCACCTGGGAAATCTCCAATAAGGGCACAGCGGGAACCAATAAAAAATGCTAAATGTATAATGTTAACCAATTGTAATGTTGTAACCAAAAGAATTCCCTTGTTCCCCTGTAACTTTACATATCCTGTTTACATCGGGCTATAAAAAGCAAGCACTCGCATTGTTCGAGGCCCTCTTGTATGCTGTGGAAGGGAGGGACCAAGTTCGAACTTGCAGTAAAAGATCCTTGCCGCTTGGCTTTGACTCTGGACTCTGGTGGTCTTCTTTGGGGAACAAACGGTCTGGGCATAACATCGGAGGAGAGCTAAGGCATGACTAGAGGCATGGATACATTTTCAAAAATTTTCTGAGGCTATATATAAATATATGTAGGAGATATTTTGGTGACTTGCTTTCAATGAGTCTTGTGTATTAATAAATCCTTCAGCAAGGGAATATTGATGATGATCTGTAGGCAGAAAACCTATAACATGTCTCTACCAGCCCTTTGTATATCTGAGGGCTGGGGGCAAGGTCAGTAGGAGTATGGCATATAGACCAAGACACTCCCCTGCCATTGCTACCTACCAGTCTCAATATCTAGGACATGTTATTTTCTCAAGTTAAGCCTGTCTGTTTTGCCATTAAACATTTTTTTTTTCTCCAATCCCCAGAGGAAAGCAGTCTAATAAAATCTAATAAACTCATCACAGGAAAGTGTTTTTGATTGAAACAAGAATAGTAAATATCATTTATTGAATCTGGACAATGGTCCGAAAATTTCTACTAATCATCACAGTAAAGGTATAATTGCTTATCCTTAAGCTACAGCTAAGGAAACTGTAGCTTAGAGACACTTAACAACATATTCAAAATTATATAGTTAGTAAATGACAAAGCCAGCTGGATTTGAAACCAGGTCACAGGACTCTAGAGGCCATGTTCATTAGATCATCACTATAGGATAATTTTAGGAGAAGGAAAATATTTGAGGCATGAAAAGTTAAACTAATGGCAATTATCTTTAATGATAGAATTTCAGACATTGTGGCAGATGGATGTAGAGAGATTTCTTCGGAAATGGTAGACGGAGAGTATTTAAAATCACAGTATAAAGGCAATTGCTGTATCTGTTTAAATATAATTTTGGAAACAAACAATATAAGAGAAATCAAGCTTAACAACTTTTATTCTCTTTTCCTATATCATTCTCCCCTTGTCTCCACTGTCCACACAGAGGTTGAATGTGGACACATGATCAGTTTTCTAATTGAACTAGTTGTCAAGATTTTAAAATATGTTAATTATACGTAAAGATTCTCATCTCTGGTTTCTTTAAAAAGCTGGGAAATCTAGCAATACTGGGCATGCATTTCTTCACAACAACAAGAAGCCAGACCTGAATAATGGCTGGGATCCACGGATGAGGACTAGGTTTTGATTCATCAGTTTTTGCCTGGTCCACTGCCCTCATTTATGATACCTGCCTTGCAGGACTTCGGCATGCAACCTGCACTGCTGGACACAGCTGCCTACCTTCTGTAGACATTTGAGCGCCCTGACCTTTCTATTGTTATTAATGCATCTAATGTGAGTTCAGTCTATAAACATAAAATTTTGGCAGGCAGGGATGTGTCTCAAATGACAATTGTATTTCAGTGGGCATTTACTGAATGGTTAAAGCAATGGTTTGCAGACTCTGCCGTTCATCAGAGTTGCCTGGCCAGCTTGTTAAAGCAGATGAGAGGGCTCTGGCTCCAGAGTTTCTGATTCATTCAGTTTGGGCTGAGCACAGAAATTTGTGTACCTCACACAGTCTCAGGGAATGCTGATGTTGCTGATACAGGGATCACACTTTGTGAACCACTGCTTTAGGGGAAACATTTTTATGACTGTGGACTGGATCATGATAATATTAATACTCTGTCTTCTGCCACTTTTGGTTCCTTCCTGTATAATTTGCTTCCTGATTTTTTTTTGAATATATATTTTGCTTTTCACCAAAATAAAACACTTTTCTCTCTTTTATCTTCCTGGAATTTCTCCACGGCCACAGTTAACAGCTGTTCCTCTGGAATGGCGTAGAGACAGGTATATGGTCCTGATGACACATGGATTTCCTTTCCTGCCTTGTTTTTATGAGCTTTTTTCCTCTGAAATATTCGGTATTGTGGTCACAAGGAATTTGTGACTGCTGTCCAGATGCCCCCTACACTAAGGCAAATACCAGAGAGATTTGAAAATGAAGGGGTTTTCTACTTCCAACAGAGCAGAGTCCATATCCATATCTTCTGTAAATCTATTTTTACTACACAGATGGCTGGAATCATCCAGAAGAGTCACACTTTGAAATTTAGAAAAAGTGAGTGTATTGTAAGAAAAAATAGTTTGGCAGGTTTTTTTTCTTCTGGTCATTTTCACTGTGTGTACTTTTTTCCTATATATTGCTTCTCATATTCTTAATGATCACTTTTAAGCTGCTTTCCCCAAACATGTGGCTTATTCTTCAAGCCTCTCTCTAAATAAATTGCAACATATGCTATATGCAATTCATATCGTTCTCAATTCATTTCTAAAAAAGGGATGCAGGACAGCACAACTAGGAGGCATTGAGAAAAAGTAAGCCTTATGTGGAGTGGATGTCCAGCTCTAGCAGTAAGAAGTGGACAGAAGTCTGTGTAGCCAGAATCATTAGTGTTGATTTCCTGTTTTCTTGGCTTGCACAAAGGTTGTAAACATTTCCTTCCTGGCAATGACCTTTCAAGCTCTTATTATGGTTAATAGATGATTTTTTGAAAAAGAAGGAAAGGAAAACCACAGAGGCGTATTTGTTAAGGACTTAATTTAACAGAAATGCTTAATTAGATGAAGATGGGCAATGACCAACATGAGGAAGGTGCACCAACACTGATCTTTTTTCAAGGTAATAGCCGTCATTCTTGATCAATATCTCTTCAGTTACCATTGCACATAGGCACAGAAGGAGCACCTGCTCTAGGAAAGATGGGAAACAAAAGGCAAACATACATTAAATAGAGACATTAATTGGAGGATGTTATTTATTAAGCACCAACCTTGTACCAGGTTTCGTATAAATCATAACGTTATAGTCCATCAAAGTTACTTCAATTTCTATTTAATTACAAAGGCATATGTTCTTGTAAGAAAATCAATTATGCAACCATTAAATTTTATGAAGCATAGGATTTAGGTTTTGATTGTTCACTTTGAAAAATGATTCTGAGTACAAAAATATTCCTATAAATAGAGAGTTCAACCTAGTGCATTTAACTTTTTATTTATAGATCATTCGCTGCTTAACAAAAAGTGGGACAGGGCAGAGACTTGAAGCTAAGTCATTAGGATTTCAAAATGAAGATAAAGAATCTCTGAAATCATAGAGTAAGTTTCTGGTGACTTATGATTTAGATTACAAAGGCTGATTATGCAGTGTTTTTCAGATATACATTACTGGTATATCTGAATAGGGCAAAATGTAACTTGAATTTGAAAGTAAGAAACCATTTAATGTGGTATTATTTTCCAATGGACAATAGAGAAATAAACCTTTTCTCAAAGTTTTCTCCTATATTGCTGTTGCATCACTTGTTAAGCATAGGATCTACTTTTAGTTATATGTACTTTCATTTCAGGACATCATTAGCTACATTTTACTTATGTCAGAAAAAGACTCAGGATGCCTGCACTTCCTTTCTTACAGTCTTTGAAAAAAAAAAAAGAATAAGATATATCAAGGAATTGGTATCAAGATAGGAGAATTCTTATAATGTGAGTTGAATGGTCTTGGTAAAGGGTTCCTCTTAATATGTTTCTAATACGAATTGAAGAGTAGAAAGAGGGTGAAGGGGCAAATGACTCCTACCTAAAGGCTTTTTGCTTTCTTTCATACAGTGAGGCAATTACTAAAGAAAATGCTAGAATGATTCTAAGAATCATCCAGGTCCTCAGTCTTATTTTAAATAATCACCTAGTGATAATGATTCTACCAAGTTTGAAACCAGGCATATGAGAATGGAAGTGAACAAAACAAATTGGTGGCCCATCCATTTCTAGCTCTGAGTTAGCAAAGCTACTTCAAATCGCTTCTTTTCTCACTTGAAGATCTGTTTTTTGTTTGCTGTTTGTTTGTTTGGTTCCTTTCAACAAAGCTATTTGAGGAAATGCAATGATTCCATGAGAACCCAGCTTGGTAGCTCAGCTTTTGGTCATTAATATAGTTGGTGTTGTGATGAACCAAAAAGCACAAAGTGCAAAGTGCCTCCCAATATGAGACAAATGAATCTTCTTCCAAGAAAATGGGAAGCTGTGTGTGTCTGTGTGTGTGTGTGTGTGTCTGTGTGTGTGTGTGAGAGAGAGAGAGAGGGAGAGAGAAAAGCAATTTGTTAAAGGATATCCCGGTGGTCTTCATTTTCCTTATATGGGTGACAGCTTTATTTAATTTTGGAAAGTTTTATTGAGAGATGTTCATTGCTTTAGATCCAGTCTTTTGCTTGTTGAGAGACTGATTAGAAACTTTCTATTCTATAGTCTTAGAATATCAGCTATCTCTACATATCACCGCCATTCTGTTAGATAAATGACAATTATTTCTGATTTGATGAGCTGTTCCTCTTACTCTAAAAAAAGTGCTCTGCAGCATATAGATTTGTTTTTAAAATAAACAAAATAGAAATGAAACTATCATAATACCTGCAAAAATAATTGCACAAAACCAGGTATGTGCAAAATGAAATAAGTTCTTTCTCAACCTACACCACAGATACAGAGATACAACATGAATTTGTATCATTGCCAACTTTGATCTCTCTTTCTGGGAAGAATTAAGTGTGTGTTTTAACAGGTTGAACCCTTCAAACTAAGTATTGGTAACAAATTCTTGAATATTGTTCTTCAGATTCATTTTCAGCTTGCTCCCTGGTTTCAGCTCAAACAGTGGCTCATCCTGTTATACTTACAATGAACTAAAATAACTTCTAAGATTATGTCTTGAGTGACTTACATGTACCTTTCGGTTGTGGGTGTTATCCTCTAGTATAAGTTTTTTGGCTAAATGAAGTTTAAGCATCTATAATCCCTCACTCATTTTATTCCCAAAGTAGGGGGTGTTCCTGTAGACAGTAATTGAACTATAATTTCTGAAAATGAAGTCTTGTAGAAGAGATATGAATAAACCAGGGCCAGGTGAATATGCTTTCCTTCTAGCTTTCTCCCTTCCATTCATTCTTGCTACACATTCTGTCTGTACACTGCCTTTCTTTAAATTGGAGCAATGATATTTTAGGTGGGGTCAGGGCTTTAGTTGTAAGGAGGCAGAAAAAACCTCAGTCTGATTTTGTTCTCAGTTTCCCGTATAACCTAGCTTCCATCAAATAAGGGGCTTAAAGTGCTAACAGTGAAATATAACTTTTATCTTTTTAAATTTGGGGTTTTTTTGGTTTTGTTTTTTGTTTTTGTCTCTAACAGTCATCTCTGTGGAGAAGTAATTAGCTTCTTAGTAAAAGGCAAATTTTAGGTTGCCTTATAGTCTAGCCAATACCATTTTAGTAGGCAGAATAATGATCTCCTAAAGATGTCTTTGAGTATTCCTAATCCCCAGAACTTGTAATGAGCTATATTACACGGCAAGAAGGGATTCAGATTGCAGATAGAATAAAGGTTGCTAACCTTAATTAAATTCAAACAAGTGAGATTACTATGGATTACCTGGTGAGCCCACTGTAATCACCAGTGTTCTTAAATGAGGAGGAGAAAGGCAGAAGGGGTAGAACCAGAGAGAGAATATTGTGAGAAAGACTGGCTTTGAGGATGGAACAGGGCCACCAGACAAGAAGTACAGGCAGCCTCTAGAAGTTGGAAAAGGCAAGAAAATGGGTTCCCTCCTAGAACCTTTAGAAAGAAAGGCAGTGCTGCCAGCTCTTTGATTTTAGCCCAGTGACACCTGTGTTGGATATTGGACTTCCAAAATTGTAAGATAACACATTTTAGTTATTTCAAACCACTAACTTTGTGATAATTTATTACAATGGCAATAGAAAACTATACAACTATAAGTTACCATCTTAATACAATCCCCAACCCAAACTCACTTTTCATATCTGACATGTTTGAGTAGCCCTTTTTGAAACAATGTGCACCAGTTACCTATGATTCTAGTGTACTTAGTCATCTTCCTTTTGTCGACTTCATTTCCTCGGAGGGACCTCTTTTCATTTTTTTGCTTTAGTCAATATGTAAATCAATGTGAGAGACAAAAAATGAAATATTAACAGGGTAGAGGATCCCATTGTGGAGTAAAGAAACTTTATCATTTAGATTGGATTGCTTGTATGCGTGCACACACACAGAATTTCATCAATCTAAATGATGTGGCAACCAAAATTTGTGAAGAAATGTCCCATACATTTTCTACGAAAGTTGATGATTTTAAAACTAAATATAGAAACATAAAATGCATTATGTTGCCCTCCACCAAAATAAAAGACAAAGACTGAAAAAGTCCCATTATGCCAAGAACTAGTTCAGGTCAATGAACTGTGGCTCACACAAAGGCCTTCTCGAAAACAGCCATATTTTGGGGATCTTGGTCTAAAAATATCTGGCCAATAACTGAAGTTGTAACCTCATTTGATATAGCACTCTGGCAATAAAGTTTCTCTTTGGCTGGTAAATATTTTACCCCATAAAGGCTTGAATTTCAATAGGGCAATGATTATAAGATGAATGAAGCCTCAATATTTTAAAAAATATTGTATTTACACAGCATGTTGTTTGTAAATTTTATAATTATTGTGATGCTTTGTTTATGCTTTGTGCAGATGTTTCTTTGGTACTTAGGATAATGACTTATTACATTTATAAGTTTGATATATGAGATTTATCTAAGGTTTTTAAATGCTTAAATTTTACTTATGAAAGTTGTGGGGTTTTTTTCAGATACTTGAAGTGTTTGAAAGAATTGGATATATTAATCTGTGTGATTTGACATGTTTAAGGAATCTGTCCAACTAAGTGTGTAAATGGTTTTAATGGTTCCCAAACAAGATCTCCTATGATCTTAATCCTTTACATTCATAAATAAATTGATCATTAATTTAAAAAAAGCTTTTGCTCTTATATAAAACTACTATATATTTTTTAATAAAATAAGATTTTAAAGCTGATGCTAGAGGCTAAAGAAAAACTAAGTTTTGAAAGTAGTTACATTTATAGTTTAATTATACATTAAAGATAACTAACCACATATAGATATTCGTGCTCTTAACTACCCCCGACCCAGAAATTAAAAACTTTAATTGACAATTCATATGAGAGATATGAAGGAAGAAAGACATTTTGATGAATTTCAAGGATTCAGCATTCATTCAGCACATTTATTGAATGCTTATACGTTAGGCACTGTACTGAACACAGTGCAAAGGGCTTAAAGCAATGTTTGACCTGCAGGATATGTTCAGTGAGTAAGGGCTGTTGTTGTTAGCCACCTTTGGATCCCCAGTACCTAACAGTACCCGCAAGTATATACGTGTGTGTTTACATAAGTGTATCTGTCTATACCTAGGCCTGTGTCCACATCCATATCCATATCTATCCTTTTGCATCTAGCAAGTTTGTTTGGAAGAGAGACTAGAAATACAAGAGAGTTTGAAAGCTAGTAGAGATTTAAGGAATTCCTTTGTTGACTCACAATAGACACATGCATGCGGGTGTCCACACATGTTCAAATCTGGTGTAAACAGATTGTGACCAGTCTTTTGGAGGGAATCTGAAAACAAATCTCTGAAATAAGAGGGTAAAAATTAAAACAAACACCTACTTTGCCCTCATTTGGTACACTTGTTGATTAGTAGGAAACGGAGGCCTGGGACATGAGGTGACTTGCTCAGGAACCCTCAGCACAATTCCAGTAGTAAGATTTCTGCCTTATGCTTTAGCCAGATGCTGATAGTGATAACCCTACAAGAGATGATCTAAAAAGCATTAACCTAGAAACAAACAAACAATAAAACGCTTCACTCATCTTTGTTAAGTGACAGGGCTCTGCTTCACAGCTGCAGAGATCCTTTCCAGTTTGATCAACTGCAAGCTGAAGGGTTCGTGTTTGTGTACAGGATAAGTGGCCACTTGAATTCTAACCAAGTACTCCGAATTTAGTAAGTGAAACTCATTATGTCTATAAATAACATCGTCATACTTGATAATACACTTCATTTCTGGTATTGTTTCTACTTCAACCAATACATTGTTGAATGTATTGGTACATTGTACAATACATACAATACATGTTGAATGTATTGGTACATTGTACAATACATACAATACATGTTGAATGTATTGTGTACATTGTACAACCAATACACAGTCCTGTTGAAATGTACTGTGGTCTTTTTGAAACCATCAGAACATCAACCTCTAATAAATGCTGCACTCTCTTTACAGCCTTGCATTCAGCATCTAAAACAGGACCAAGTGTCATATACTGAAGGAGCAGGATTGTTTGCTACAGTATTTGCCAATCTCTAAGTTATTTAAGCCTAAAATATCCCTGTTCCCCTTATAACCTATTGTAGTTCTATCTTTGTGAAGGTTTTAACCCTTTTATGAATGTATTTAAATATTCACTTAATACTAGCTTTCGAGTATAATGAGTCTGTAAGTTCATCATCTGCTACATAAAACACAAACTTCTATGAATTGCCCCAAATGCTGCTTCATCAAATTCAAGGTGGTGATTTCTTTAGTATATAGATGATTTCCTTTCCCTTTTTCCAAAAGTTGGTCTATCTTTAGATCTGTTTTAAGTTGTTTCCTTCACTTTTAGCTAGTTCATATCCACATTCTTCTGAGCCTAATTGGAGTCACAAAATAGAAGTCAGCATTCTTTTAGAGTTTAGATAGCTCTCTTAGATGTGCTTACATTATTTCTATTTAAGCCACTTTGTTTTCCTTCTTGAGAAATGCTTTAAAAAGTTTAAAACTCTTTCACCCCTATAATTTTGGCCCAGTTTTCAGAGTACTAATTAAGATGCATGAAGGTGAATGCTTTTTTTCCCCTTCATTTCTTTTATTTCTTTTTAAAGCTATATTCTGCCTCTTCTTTCATTTGTACAATTTTCACTCACTGGGTGATGTAAGCACTTTGTATAAGCTTTTTTTTTTTTCAGTTTAACCTCCATTTTATTATTCTCTTCTTTGACAGTTTTATGTCCTTACTACACTTCTACCTTCATTTTTCCCTTTTTTGATTTCAGTAAAATATAAATGTCATAATCTCATAAGTCTATGTTTCCCGGTGTTGCCATGACTTTTAATCCAGCTGAAAAGTTCTAATCCATGAAGGGTCTCTTGTGTCAATATCTGAAAATAAAAATGAAGGGTTAGTTAATTATACATAGCCCCTTCTGTTCAAAGTTCTGTAAAACCTGGTTTAAAACGTTATCAAATGGTTTGATATCAAAATAGAAAGTCTTGTGTTTAATCAAAAGTAGAGTAATATTATTTTTAATTTAATTTATAAAACTTAACAATTTCATGAATCTAAGGTATTGATAATAGAGATATAGACTATGGTAGCAGAGTATCCATTGAAAGTACAAGGAACTGTGGATTCACCCTTCTGAGAAAACTTTGGCTTTCTGGAGAAAAATGCACATCAGCAATTTAAGATCTGAACTTAAGAGTCATTAAAATTTCTATAAAAAATGCTCAACCTTACAGAAAATTAAAATGAGATGTAAGACATTGGAAGGGGTCTCTTCAGGAAATCTCATGGAAAGATACCAGTGAAGAAAGACGGATCATTCTCTTAAGAAGAACATGCTTTCCATGTGAATGTGTTTTAAAAGATGCATTCTAGACAAGTGCCTTGTGATTGTGAACCAGAACTACTAAGGAAATGGTTAACAGGTAAATTTACACTTTCTATGAAAATCTGAATTACAAAAGATTAGCTTTGAAAGACAAGGAACTAAAGTTTTGTAAACTACTCAGGTGGAAGGAAAAAAAAAATCTCTCCTAGTGAATGAATAGTCAGAGGGAAACGACGCTACAAAAACAAGGAATAATTGTTTTCATGGCACATGTCTCGTTCCTGCTCTGGACTGTGGAAGGTAATTGATGTAAACACTGACTGTAGAATATTCCCAAGGTCTTGTAAGGGATTAGCATTAAGCAGTTATAAGGACTATCTCCCCTTTAATGTATCCTGTCTAATGAATTATTGTCGTGTAAGGCATCGTGTTACAAATGGGTGTTAGTTTTGGTTTACTTTATACTTTATGGTTTACAATGTGCCTTCACATAGTTTTTCCTCATTGGAATCTTACACTAGCTCTGGAAATAGGAAAAGCAGTTGCCTTGTGACAGATGAAAAAACTGAAGCTTAGAGAGGTTACGTGACTTCCCATAGTCATATACTTGACATGGGCCAGTGCTTTTATTAAAATAGTAGGCTCTGATTCCTCACTCAGCTGGCTTTCCACCAGCATCCTTTTATTAAAATAGTTCCTGTGAAAAGACTTAAACTCAAGGACCATGCACGAGAGATAAAACAAAAGGCCAAAGAAAGGACAACATTTCATTATGGTGAGGTTCCTAGAGGCTGTATTTCTTTAAATCTGGTGTTGAAAATCTATGGCCCAGCACCAATTTAGCTTACCACCTGTTATCGTAAATAAAGTTCTATTAGAACACAGCTATCTCCATTTGTTTATGAATTCCCTTTAGTTGCTTTTGAGCTACAATAGGAGAGTAACTTGTGGCAGAGTCTGTATGACCTGCAATGCCTAGGATATCTACTCTGTGACCCCTAATAAAATACATTTTTCAGACTCTGCTGTAAATCGCTAGTAAATAGTGTATCGTAGCATCAAGCATATTATATTAGTTAATATTTACATTTAAGGAAAACCCTTTAATTTTTAGAGTACAAGTCCATAAAAATGTTTTCTGATTTAATTTACTGAATCTTTGAGGCTCGAATTCTGGAAAATGTTATAAATATGCATAATTTATGGTCATAATGAGAGAATGTACTTCTAATGATCAGCCTTCAAAACTCAAACTGATAAAATGGCATCAAACATCACATGACTAGAATTAATAGAATTTGGAATCAAACATGAGGAACATATCATTTACTGGCTGATTATAAATTACAGGATGATTTTTCCTTATGCATTGTTGTCCTGGGTCCTTTCAGGACAGACCCAGCTATCATTTCCCTGCTGTCATGTGGAATGACGGCGCCCCTGTGGGATTCATTTGCCTGCTGTGTCCAGAGCGGATATTCTTATGAACATTAGCAACTAGGACAGATTTTTATGGTTATATAAGATTATTTCTAACACCTAAATTTTGTCATTTTTAAAGTAGTAAGCATCAGCATATAGTCTGTTTTAACTTGTATATGTAACTTTTTACCTTCTTGAAGACAATAACTATTTTATATTTGTATGTTCTTTAGTGGCATCTGCTTAGAGACCATTAGTCTAGACAGTTCTCCATGAACAGGCTTGGAGAGCAACATTAGCTTAGAATGTTCAAATGAAAACATTCTGTTCTTTGCTTGGTCTGTCAATCTCTGTTGGCAGCCAAGAGTTTCCTCCTTTATAGCAACAGAAGAAAAAAAAAAAACAATTCTGAAGTACTTTGGTCCTTTCTTGATTTGGAACTATGAAAATGCTAGTTTATCCAAATTAGTCTGTGAATTTTTATGTTAGAAGATAGTCCCTCTGCCCTAAGACAGTCTATAGAACTGTAACAGAATTCCAATATATGAATAGAGTAAGGGAGGCAATGTGGTGAGCAGGCAAAGTTGGACTCCTGTTTTCTTTGCCCTCTCTTTGTGTATTTCTGTTCTCTCAATAGCTTTTCCTCCCAATTCCACTTCCAACTGCCTAGAGCTTGTGTGCTTACCATATCCCTTCTTTCCAAATGAAAAGTGAATCTTGGAATTTTAATAAAAACAGTGTTAGTTATATAATCAATTAGTTTTCTAAGAAATGTTTCAGCAGAATAATAAAACTTAATATATTCCTTTTAAAATAAAGCAAACAAACATAACAAAATATTTAATATGAAGTTATGAACAATTAAGGAAATAATTTGGGGACTGCTAATTACCCAATGGTAGCAATGTTTTAGAAAAAAAAATTCTGGTTTTCTTTTTTTTTTTTTTTTTTTTAGACGG